>NC_137424.1:50948028-50995528 GCF_964374335.1 Astatotilapia calliptera
ATAATGTTTATTTTATCACTCTGGCCACTAATTCCTAAGATTAACAGTTGTCTGTGTCTTTAATCCTGTCACGCCCCTTTTTTTAATTTGCAAAGATGTTGAAATTTCTGTTCTCTCTAAAGTTTTATCATCATCATCAGGTGATAACTCTGACTAGAGTGGGTGGCGCTCACAGGCATCATTTTGTGTTGAAGAGGAGTCACGCAACCTGTAAAACACCTCAGACCTAAGTTGGTGTTTTTAGGTCTTAGAAAACATCACAGACAGGTGTGTTTACTAATTGTGTATTTTGAATAATAAGAATAATGATAATAGCTATTATGATTAATATTATTTCTCATAATAATAGTTATTACTACAACCATAATAAATTATTATTATTACTTTATTATTGTTATTATTACTAACAAATATAGGGAACAGATATACATACACTATGTGGTTTAGAGCTATGATACATTATATTGTGACCCAACATTATTATCTGTCATTACATACTATATTCAACTGAACTGTCAAATGTACAAATATAAATAACCTTGGCATTTGTATAAAATATTTGTATATGCCATAAAGATGTTGCCGCTCATAGTGCCCAAGTGCCTCAAGATTGGTCCACTCATCTAGAGAACAAACAAATACCCATATGATATGACTATTGTAGTATCATCATAGTCATATAGTATAGATAAATAGTATACTGATGATGATGATAATAATAATAATAATAATAATAATAATAATAATAATAATAATAATAATAATAATAATAATAATAATAATAATAATTATTATTATTATTATTATTATGTTGCTCTCCGATGCATCCATCGGAGTGTGAATGTGTATGACTGTTAGATACGCAGCACTTAAACTTAGAAGAAGTGCATGTGTGAATGGGTGTGATTGGGTTAATGAATTAGTTGTATAAAGCGCTTTGAGTGCTCAGACAGAGTAGAAAAGCGTATATAAGAACCAGTCCATTTACCATTTACAATAGTTTGGTAAAGACTGAAAGACTGAGGAGAAGAGTTGCTCAGTTCATCATGACAGGTCCATTGCTATCATGCTTTATAGGCTTTTGTTGTTGTTTTGGTTTCCTTATGTATTTATTTTTGTAAGATGGATCCTTTTATCCATTTCCTCTTAAATTTCCATGTCTCTGTCTCATGTGTGTGTGTGCTTGTCTTCATCCATTTTCTGTACTTTTTTTTTGTGTATTTTTAGTTGTTTTACAGTATATCTTGTTTGCCTGTTATTCTCATCTATCTGAATGCCCGCCCCATATTTATGGTCCAGGCTTTGTCTTGGTGCTATTTTCTTATCTGTTTTCCTTCCTTGTTGCCGTTCAGTTAAAGGCCTTTTGTGTTTCAGGTTTTTTTCTGGTTTTTTCCTTGTTTTTCCTTGTTTTTGGTAGTTTTGTTTGTTGTTACCAACTTCTTTTGGTAACTTTTTTTTTTCTTTCATTAGGCTAATATGTTTCACTAAAGTTCTTATTACTTTTATGTAACCTGCCAGACTCCTGTTTTCACTTTCGCTCACAGCCATTCTCAGTATTCTTTAGTGATGATGTGTGACTCATTGAGTAGGCCTGCTGAGCATTTTTGTTAATGTTTTTTTTATGTGCAAGGTACTGTACATTGTAAATGGGTAAATATAGCAGAAAACACAAGGTTCACAGAAACTGAAACATTTTTGGTTACTAAATCTATGGCCCTGTGAAAAATATCTGTCTTCATATGCATATGAACTTGAGTGACATCCCATTCTTAACCCATAGGGTTTAATATGATGTCAGCCCACCCTTTCCCTTTGCAGCTTGAACCCTTCTGCGATAGTTTTCCATAAGGTTTAAGAGTGTTCATGGGAATTTTGACCATTTTTCAAAAAGCACATTTGTGAGATCAGACACTGATGTCGGATGAGAAGGCCTGGCTCGCAGTCTCCACTCTAATCCTTCCCAAAGGTGTTCTGTCGGGTTGAGGTCAGGACTCCATGCAGGCCAGTCATGTTCTTCCACACCAAACTCGCTCAAGCATGACTTACTTTGTACACTGGTGTCCAGTCATGTTGGAACAGGAAGGTGTTGCCTACCACAAATTTGGAAGCATGAAATTATTCAAAATGACTTGGTGTGCTGAAGAATTGAGAATTCCTTTCACTGGAAATAAGGGGCGAAGCCAACTACTGAAAAATCCTCCCTCCACCAAACTTTATACTTGACACAATGCAGTCAGAGTACTGTTCCCCTGGCAACTGCCAAACCCAGACTCATCCATCAGATTTCTATATGGGCAAGTGTGAAAAATCACTTGAGAGAACACGTGCCCACTGCTTTACACCACTGCATCCAAAACTTTGCATTGCGCTGGATGATGTAAAGCTAAAGGATTCAGCTGTTTCCATGGAAACTCATTCCATGAAGCTCTCTACACACTGCTCTTGAGCTAATCTGAAGGCCACATGAATTTTGGAGGTTTGTAGTGCAGTTGCTACTGTTCCCAACCGATTCCACTCTGTTGAAATACCACATTCCACAAATCTGTGGAATATTTAGCAGTGAGGAAATCCCGTCACTGTACCACACTGGGATTCACTCAGCTCCAGAAAGTGTTTTTAGAAGCGGTCTGCATGACCAGCTGCTGGATTTTCTTCACTTGTAGCCACAAAAGTGATTGGAACACATGAATTCAATGATATGGATGTTTGAGTGAATGCTTTTAGCAACACAGTGCGTTTTTGTCTTCTGTATTAACATTTTTCAATGATCTGAAATACGTGTGGCATTCATAGCATTGTAACTAACAAGTGAGTGGGAACTGAAAAAATTAGAATAACAGTCTCAAAACATCTAAAGGGATTGTTACATATTGGATGCAAATATTTCCATGGCAGATGCATCAACATTAACATGCTGTATGTGATGATGACACACTTATGGGATTATTGCCTCGTCAGAAGACGCTGATGCCTGGAGCCTCTCACAGTGCAGGATGGCTTAGGGTCATCAGGTCCACATTTTTCTTCATTAGAAAGAAAATTTTTAAGCTTAATTGGCAAGTCATCTCATTTGTATTCATAAGCATATATAAGTAATCATATGTATTGATTTTTTTATACACTGACATACTTATGATCCATCACTCAAGGGCGATCGTGGCTCAAAGAGTTGGGTGTTTGTCTTGTAACCGGCTCGGACAGTCTTGGTCGTTGTTTCCTTGGGCAAGACACTTCACCTACCGCCTACTGGTGTTGGCCAGAGGGGCTGATGGCGCAATATGGCAGCCTCGCTCCTGTCAGTCTGCCCCAGGGCAACTGTGGCTACAACTGTAGCTTGCCTCCACCAGTGTATGAATGTGAGAGTGACTGAATAGTGGAATTGTAAAGCGCTTTGAGGGCCCCGAAAAGCGCTGTATAAATGCAATCCATTATTATTATTATGACTCGGCAGGCTGCGTGTACTAGAAATTAAAAACAAATGAAAATCACAAGTGGCTCTTAAAAGCATATTGGACGCTTGGTATTAGGGTTGTAGTGGTGCAGCAGTGTGAGGACAGTATATAGTCCCCCTCAGTGGTTTTCATGACAGAACAGGAAGTGCCTGCTGAGGCAGTTAAGAAAAATGCATGTTGAGGACATGGTAATAGAACAAATTAACCTCACGCAGAATATCTCGAGGCTTTTCCAGAATTATTATTTTCTGCTCTCAGACTCAGAATAAAAGCCTCAATGGGGCATTTGCACATTCAAGGCACTGCGAGAATCAAATGTCACCAGTTTATTAAGTCATAGTGAGATAAGCATGCTGGGAAATGAAAATGTTAGACCCCAAAGTGAATTGCCTCTTTGAAAGGGAGCTTAAACTGAATCTTTGGTATCATAGCGAGCCAAAAGATAATTTTCCAATAAAGGGGACAATTCGTACAACTCCTTGTTTCAATCAAACACGCTCACCTCGGTATCAGACACACTCTGTGGAAATATGAGAAGACAGAGGCGTCCTAGAACATACAAAATAAAATTCTCCAGAGGGACAGAGAGCGCACAGGCAACCCGCTGTCACATCATCTCAGTGAATTACACTTATATTCAAATTATTACATGCAAGTGGGGATTTGATTTAGATTCACGTTATCTGTGACAAGCAGACATGGGACTGATCTGTTGCCTTGACTCAAAGGTGGACAATTATGAAACAAATCCACAAAAACCTGGTATTACATGTGGAAATACAGACAGTGACACACAATTGTTTGTAGTTGAATACTTGCTCCTGGTTGGTGCATTTTTTTCTATTTCTTTTTAGATTTAAAAGGGTTGTATTGAAATGCATTTTTTCATTTCAACACAACCCTGTATTTCATTTCAATACAGCTGTTTCCCCTCTCTGTCTTCATGTCTGAGTTTAACTTCTTTTCCCTTCACCTTGTGAGGCATCTCAACACTTTCACTGTGAAAACAACTCCGTCAATGGCAACCTTGGCAACTTAATTAAAGAAAAAAGACAAGAAAAGACTTTGGTATTTTTATTTTACTTTCTGAGAACACCACAAGTTCACTGTGAGAAACAAATAAGAAGTGTAAGATGGATAGGAACTTCTTCTATTTGCAGTGTATGCTTATGTACACATACTAATCATAGGGGAGCATAAAAATCCATTCACACTGTCAAAGTGAAGAGATTCACAAAATAAGTAATAATGTAAATCATTCATTTTTTTAAGGTGAATGGCTCTATAGTGTTTTATACATTCTGCTAACATGCAACAGATGTCGGGAGGAGACTCAAATCCCTTGGGGGGTTCAAAGGAAAGGTCTTAAGCCATCTAGTCTTAAAATCTGTCAGAACAATCATTCAGAGCTACCTGCTCTGGTGACCCTGTGTGAATAAGGGAGCAGATGAAAGTCACTTTACTATTAAGGTGGATATTTGGTGAAAGGTTTTGTCATTCAGAGAAAATTACAGGATAGTCAGAAAACTCAAATGTTAAAACTGTGGGCATCATGACCTCGCGGGTCCATGATTTTAAACCACTGAGTTAATGAATAAAACTTCATAAAATTACCTCAACTGCCTCAAAACTGCTGATGCAGTTTGCCATCAGCAAAAGTTTAAAACAAAAAAAACAAACTAAACTAGAAAAATTTGCATTTCCTGCGAAAATGCTGTGTGGATGCCTTAAGGGCTGAAGATATCTGCTGAAAAAAGCTGAAAAAGTTGGAAAAAAAAACCCAAAAAAATGTTGCCCTGAGCAGGATTTGAACCTGGCCCTTCTGGTACTCAAGGCAGGTTCTCATGTCACTGCGCCAAACTCTTTCTCACAAAGAAGAGGTGGAGAGACTGACAATTGTGCTGAAATGAGCAGAAGAGGCTGAGAATTGTGCTGATAAGAGGTGAAAAGGCTAAACATTTGGCTGAAAAGAGGTAAAGAAGCAAAAAGATGAGCTGAAAAGAGGTGTAGAAGCAGAAGTGCTTGCTGAAGATGGCTGTATGTGTAATGACACACTGGAGAGTGTCAAAAAAGCAGAGCGCATGTGTAGCAACTGTCACAGCTAGGATTCAAACCTCTGCCACCGGGTCTCACGGCAGCTGCCCTCCCCTCTGAGCCAAATGAGTTCTAGTCACAAGCAAAGATATGATGAGAGGGAAAATGTGCACTGTGGAGCAGAAGCTCAAATTAGCAGAAAAGAGGTGAAGAGGAAGAACTTTGTTGTGAAATGAGGTAAAGAAACTGAAATTTGTGCTTAAAACAAGTGAAAAAGCTGAACTCTGAAATCCTGCTAAAACAGCAGAAGAGGCTGCTATTTTTCAGCTACTCATTGAGCCAAACTGGTTCTCACGTAACTGAAAAAAGGTGGAAAAGCTTCAAATTCTAATGAAAACAGCAGAAGAGGCTGAGATTTGTGCTGATAAGAGGTGAAAATGCTGAACCAATCAGAGGTACTGCTTCTGTCTGCTTCATCAGGCGGTGTACTTGTATGTATTTCTGCCATGGACTGTTAACAAGAATCTGAGGTCCATATTAGAAAAGTTGCTAAAATCATAAAACTTTGCAGAATTGTAATAAATTATCAATATGAATTACCGGTCTGTGATAGTGTATAAATTTTTAGTTAAAAAAAACATGTGGGCCAAGGTGGAATCGAACCCAGGACCTTTGGTCTGAAGAGCCGTGTCATTACCAATCGCGCCACCTGGAAAGGGGGCGGGGCGCCTTAAAAAGCAGGGTAATCAGCAGTCAGAATTTGATCGCGGTGAGAGGTGAAAAACGCCGTTTTTTGGAGTTACAAAACGTCGCGTAACTCAAAAACTAGGTGGGATAGAAGCATAATTCTTGCACTGGGTGAATCAGCGGACTTTGGTGTACTTTGACTGCGATTTACATAGCTCTTTGTATCTCCGTCGTGGAGATATGACGAGAGAAGAAACGGCTTCATTTTCGGAGTTTGAAAAATGAGAGGAGGACATATTTCCACCCCTCAAACATGCTTTTGCAGAAACACTGTAATTTTGCTTAAATAGTATGAAATAGCAGTAATACTATGATTTGGCAGAAATACTACTTTTTAGCACAAATACTATTGTACAGAATGGTGTACGTCAGTTTAATGCTGGGTGGTGCTGCAATAGTAACTATCCTCGGTCAGAAGGAGAGGCTGACATCCAGGGATTAGATTACCACAGGTGGAGTTTATTGGCGGTCAGATGGATGGTACAGGGAGGTATGGCATACAGTAGGAGGATGTGGAGAGGTGATATGGTGTGGTTTCTATGATTAAGAACAGGGTATGCATTACAACATGCATACAGATTAAAGATTAAGAAAACTGGCAACAAATTCCTCCAATACAAATCAGTCTGATACCACTTTTTACAGGGTTCACGTTTACTAAGGCACTACCCAAAAGGCGCCACAAGAGGGCACTCCAACACAAGAGATGAGCTATTTACACTGTAAACAGCTCCTACTTAGCCACTACATAATACAGTGATATTACAGTATACAAATTCACACAAATACTATGATTTGGCAGAAATACTATGACTGAGTAGTAATACTATAACATAACAGATTTCCTAAAAAAACTATGAAATTGCAGTAATTCTATGACTTGGCAGAGATACTACGTTTTAGCACAAATACTATAACAACGCAGAAATACTATGACTTAGTAGTAATACTATAACATAACAGTTCAATGTTCTTGCACAAATATCACAATATGGCAGAAATACTATGATTTGGCACACATACTATATTCCGCAGATACACTATAACATAACAGATATTCTACGACTTAGTAGTAATACTATAACATAACAGAACTATTAATTGGGCACAAATACCACGTTTTGGCAAAAATACTATGATTGGGTACAAATACTATGATTTGGCAATAATACTGCATTTTAACACAACTACTGAGGTTTCATTGAAATACTATGATTTAGAAGAAATACTTTTACTCCATGCAAATACGATGCTTTGGGACAAATACTATGTTTTGGTTCCAATACTATGATGTGCAACAAATACTATGATTTGGCACAAGTACTATCATTTAGTACAAATACTATGATTTGGCAGAAATACTATGCCTTAGTAGTAATACTATAGCATAAGAGATATACTATGGTTTTGCAGACATACTATGTTTTTGCACAAATACCATGATTTGGCACAAATGCTATGATTTAGCAGAAATACTATGATTTCCTACCCTCAAACAAGTCTAACTCATCTCAGAACGGTAATAGGTGAGAAAATAATTCTTGAATTGTGAGCATCAGGAGTGTCTGAAGATATATCGGGACAAGCCATATGTCTTGACTTCGCTTCGTTAAGGAGATATGACAATTTGAAAATGCCTCTCATTAGAGAAATCCAGCGGTGATTTTGAACAAACTCTCCATTGACTTTATATGGAGAGTTTTCTGACCTTGTGTTGGTCGGAGGTGATTTGCCAAAATTCTATAAATCCCACAACAATCATAGTGTCATTTTCTGAAAGCCAGCAAAAATACCTACGTTTTGGTGTATAATTTGTGGGGCTTGAGTGGAAATTGAGCGAGTAGCAGGAAGTTGTTTGGACATGAAGAGAAAATTCAACCAGTTTCACTGTCCCCTCTGAGTTAATTGCATAGCAACCATAGCAACGCATGTATTTTCTGAAAAATCACAATTTTGCAACTGAAGACTTAAAGAGAGATAAGATGAAAACGGTAGAAGATCTGAAAAAGCTGAATCACACAGGAATAGCCCAATCATTTGAGAACGTTTTAAAGTTTGAATGGAGTTTCTAGGTGAAAGTATGAGGAAGTAGTTAAGTTTCAGAGACAAGAAAGTTTTAGCAGAATTGTGGAAGTTTCCCATTCATTTCAATGGGACAAATTAAAGGAAAAAGGTGTAATATTTTAAAAAGTATAATAGTAATAAACACCAAAAGTCATAGCACACATTAGCAGAAAGAGCAGAACAGTTTAGAGTTTGAACGGAGAAAATCGGCTGAAAACTGAGGGAGTAGTTAAGTGCCAAAAAGTGTACGGAAGCAACTAGTAAATAGTGGAATAAAGAATAAAGAGAAACAGGATCTCAATAGTGTGGATGCCCTTTGGGGCATCTACACAATAAAGAGAAACAGGATCTCAATAGTGTGCATGCCCTTTGGGGCATCCACACAATGAATGTAAAATGAAGTTAAGATTTAACACTGGTGTCTGCAAAGCTGGAGGACCTACGATGAAATCGCACTTTAGCCTTTTTAATGCCTATTTCACAGATGAGGTTTAAAGGCTGTTAAAAAGGCTAAGACACAATAAGATACTTGCTTTCCTTTATTTTGGACTCTATCACAGCACAAACCACACACAGTATACCGTAAGACCAGGTTAAAGAGAGATGCAACAAGTAAAATATTTCCAGTATTTCTTGCCAAAATTGTAGATGGGTGAAAAAAGGGTTCATGGTTCAACGGCCTTGGAATAATTAATGCAAAAACTACTGAAAGTGTTCTAAAACATAAAATGTAATTGCAGATCTTACATGGGGATTTTTCACTAAATCTGCATCTTTTTAACAGCTCTTACATACAGATATGGCGCACTGCCATACCTCTGCAGCCTTTCAAAGATTTACTGCTTACATATCCCAGGAGATTAGAAAGAGGCTTTGTGTTCCTGTGTGTATTGGAACAATGTCTAGATCACACAAAGAGGGCAGCTATGCAGCTATAAAGAAAGGATGAGTCAGTGGATGTCCACCTCAAGCAAGAGATTCAATAGAGAGAAAATCTCAGTGCCGAGATACAATCTGAAAAGCCCCACAAATTCCTTGGTTCCAGGGTCTTTTCAAATCCAGTGTAAATTCCTCAATGAGTTGGTATAAAAGGAAAAGAAAGCTAGAACCAGCTAATAGGACATCAGTGAATTCCTCTATGTATCAGAGGCCTTTGTGTCACGGACCCAGGGTTTCCTGGACTGTTTGTTGTGGCCTCTCCTTCGCTCCTCATCTCCAGGACGGAGTCTGGCCTTGGTTCCCGCCTCTGTGTTCATCTGTGGAACGTTCTCACCTGTCGCGGATGATTACTCACTATCCATCCATCATCACTGACTGCCCCACCTGCTGCTACTTAAGATGAGACCATCGTCCTCATCAAGCATCACCTGTGATGTCCCCACAGGTACATTTTATCCACAGTTAGTGCACTCTGGTTCACTCCCAGCAGCTACAAACACAATATGGCAAAAAAATTTACTGTGCATTGAATTTCATTTTGGCACAATACATCCACCATCATCAAAGCTGAAAAACATATATATTGACTTTACAGTAAACAAAATCAAGTTAATAACTTATAATCTAATAGAGCTTACATCAGTCTAGTCAGTCCTATCTGCCCACTCTCCATCAGCTCTAAACATGCCTCTAAACATTTACCTTTTGATCCCTTAAAGGCTTAAAACTCTGTTGCTCATTAAACTTTTACATAGAATATATCCCCCAGAAATCAAAACACTATACACTAATTCATAGTCTTATTTCACACCTTAACTAAAGAATACTACGTATTTTGACCTGGTCCAATAAAGCAAGGATTGGATGTGAAAAACCCCAAATTTCATATTAAAAAAAGACACCATCTAACTCTTTGAAACTTTTTAAACTTCTTCGTGTCAAAGCAACTACATGTTAAGTATTTGTCAAGTGAAAGTTTTCACTGCTTCAGGGTTAAACTGAAGAATAGCAGCTATGTGTGGAATGTTAAACAGCCAAAGCTACAAATTAAGTCAAGAAAGATCAAAGTAATGCCAGAAAAGACAAATCAGTAAACCTTGTATCTGGAGGCAATGAAAGCTACAGAGCTGCATGTAAATGATCCATATCTAGTTTAAGAAATGTGACAAAAAAAAGCTCTCTCTGCACATGCTACTGTAAAGACGAATAAATATCACTAAATATCCTCAGTGTAAATGCAAATGAACTATTAGTGCCCCAACTAAACATCATTTCCTCTTTAATCACGTATGACCCGCTGAGGTTTGAGATAATTAATACATGTAGCGAGATTTTTATCAGCTCTCTGCATTGCTAATTGGCACTAATGTAATTAGTCTTGGGTGTCACACAGACACACTACCACACACTCATATGGTGCTAATAACTGTCGAAGTGCTAGAAAAACGACATGAACACACATGGCTACAAACACACACGCACACCTGCAGTCGGCGAGCATGCCAGCACCCATAATTGAGATTGATTTTTTTGTGAAGCAAGGACACTCACAAGCTCAAACAGATATGTATACACACACACACACACAGGTGAAGCACACAAGGGCCTGCCCTGACAGCCTCCATTACCCTGCAACATGCATCTCCCTGAACTTGCTTCCTTGTGCCGCTCCCAATCTGAAACACTGTATAGGGCTTTGGAGTTGACGTCACGCCGCAGTGCATTGTGGGATTGCGGCGCCATGTCAGTAGGCCAGAAAGCAAAACAAGCGCGCAGTGTTGGAGTGTTGGAATCGGGACTGCCAGAACCATGCTCAAAATCAGCGCAAAAGACAAAGGGCTGTATCGCGACCGATTGCGCCCAGACGCTGTGATGCATCGGTAATGTGGACCTGTATGAAAAAAGGAAGTGGAGTGGAAACCCAGCCGACCACTGTGACCTCGTTGTGTGGACACAGAGAGACCTTGCTGTGATACGCATCTTCCCTGATGTGGATTTCTGGGAACCCCGTTTAAAGCAAGCACAAGACTTCTTTCTTAAAGTGTGCCTTCCTGAACTTGTTGGGAAATACTTCTCCAAACAACGTGTTGCTCTAAACAGCCTGTAATGTTTCATTTTGTGTCAGCCAATACTACGTCCCCTGGTAACAGCTTTTGAAGAATGCCACATTTCTCTGTGATTTATCTGATGCACCCCCCCCCCCCCATCCCATCCCCTGGAAATGAAAGAAATAGCTCCATGGGGTGTAATCCCGATGAGGTATTTATGGTGTGTGTACCTTTATAATGAGAGTATGTTTGTGCACGTGCCTTTAAATTAGATGGTCTTTCTGTTCGAATCTCAAAACAGTCAACAATGATGGCTACTCATTTTCCAGAAGTTTCAGTAAACTGTGAAGGCATTGTGGCCTGCAGACAGTGGCTCTCAGGCCAGTGCACCAGTGCTCCTAAGCGGGCATACAAAACATCAATGGTATCGGCGAAGACAGACGACAGTGTTTTATGGGACACATCGAATAGATGACAAAGATGCTGGACTGGAAGATCAAGTCTCAGACGCATTAGTGTGATTAAGAGCATTAGGAAACCTGTCAGTTTCTTCGATATTGGCAGGAAATCTTTGACAGTGTTGAAGAGGGACATTAAGACAGCATAACAATGTAGTCCAGTGTAATATCTTACTTTTTCGGTATCATCCTTTAAGAAAAGTTTATTCAGCTCTGTCTTTTGCAACTATGATCGAAGCAGTCTATTCTCCAACAGCCGGTTTATTTCTGCTCTGCCCTGTTCATTGCACACACAATCCTTCATCTGCCCTTTAGCTTCTGTGATGCTGTCTGTCCGATCACCACTGTCCACATTTGCAGCTGGTACCTCAACCTCCACTTGTCCAACACAACTGCTGTCCACTGCCTCCATGACATTGTGATTTTGTTGTTGGTCTTCTGTCAGATCTTCATCGATCACTTCTGCACAGGGCACACCTTCAGACTCTGCAGCTGCATAACAAAAAGCCTGTAAGATAAAATTAGTGCATACACATAAGCATAGCTGGACTGGCCATCGGGCATACCGGGCATTTGCCCGGTGGGCCGCTGGCGATTTTTTGTTTTTATGTTGGATGGATTTTTTTTTTTTTAGGAAGGGTATATATAATGAAAGGTGTTGGATTGGCCAATTGGTCATGATCGACTCTGGGCTGGACCAATTACAGCCGAGGAGGCTGGATGCACCCGCCCCCTTGTTTAGCAATCACGTGATTTTCGCGCATTGCATGCCGGGAACTCGTGGCAAAACAATCCAAGTACCGCATCAAATGCAAGCGTTTGCAGCACCGCAAAACGTTCATTCTCCGGTTCCAATACCTTCTTGTTTTTTCTTTGCCGCACAAAAAAGGAATGTACAAAACAAAAGGAGAACAATGCCGGTCCGTACAAAGACAGACTCGACGAAAAGGCAAGGCAAGGCAAGTTTATTTGTATAGCACAATTCAACAACAAGGTGATTCAAAGTGCTTTACAGAGACATTAGAAACAAAAACAAGTAAAAAGCATGATTTAAAATTGATTAAAACAATCAAACAAACAAACAAAACAGTATATAAAATCAAAACAGATAAAATCAGAAATAGATAAAATCAGTAGTTAAAATGTTAGTTTTGAAATTTAAGCTAAAAAGTGTGGATTTGGTGCTTTATTCAAATGCAGCTGAAAGAACAAAGAAAAGATACGAGGAAAAAATCAAAGGAGTGAAAGGGTCAGACCCTTACGAGCACACAGAGTGGACAAAAGACGTCAGCGTGCTGCCCAACTTTCACCACGCTCAGATTTATAATTATACGGTTCTTGGAGTGAGTGCATACACTCAAATCAAATCAAATCAAATCAAATCACTTTTATTGTCACATCACATGTGCAGGCACACTGGCACAGCACATGCAAGTGAAATTCTTGTGTGCGAGCCCCACAAGCAACAGAGATGTGCAAACACAACAACACAAACGAGCAAAATACAAGAATGGCCAACCTGAAACTAATAAATATATGTACAATATATAATAGTGTATGCATTTCTGGATGTGTATACTAAATATTTTCCTACGTGTGTGTGTGTGTGTGTGTGTGTGTGTGTGTGTGTGTGTGTGTGTGTATACACATTTTTACAAATTAAATAGTAAAAAAAAAAAATAAAATAATAATAATAATAAAATATATAAAATATACAGAGTTGAATATGTGCAGAACAAGTGGCATTTATATACACTCATGAAGTTTAGTAACTTCAGGTCACTGCAACAAGCCCAGGTACAGTTTACCGACGGATGGGTGCAGGACCTTGAAATGCACCGTGTAGAACGAAAGACCATCGTACGAACAAAGGTAAGTTTACCAGTCTCACAAATCGTCTTCATAAATACACATTCGTTAACCGTTTATTAATATAACCTTTGAGCTCAACGGTAATTAATTAGTAGTGGAAATAATCTCTGGTAGCATTACAGAAATGTAGCAGTGACAATAATATTGTATGTTGTAATCGCACTGGACAATTAGTGATACAAAACAACTGTTTTATCCTGTGAATAAAAGTATATGTTTTTGTCAATGTACCATGGTAATAACAGAAGCGAAACGCAATATTGTGTCAGGACAATTCACTATTTATGCACAATAAACAAAGGAGCATAGCGCCATAATTTCTGTTCAGCGCCAGACTTGCTTGTAACCTATATCACCAATTATGTTAAGAAAAATGACGCATTAACTACTACAAAACCCTGACCTTTGTGGGAATGCTTGGAGCAGACTAACATGTGCGCTGGAGGGTTCTGAGACGTTATATTTGGTATATCCAGACCATCTGTCGGCTCTTACTTCGGAAACATGGCTTAAAAATGTCTCTTCAACGATGTAATCCGATAAAAAAAACGATCTCTCTACCCGTCGGCTTCCCATGGCTGTCATGTGACCGACTATTGAAGTTAATAATACAACAGCTTCTTGCCGTTTTTTGGGTTTCTTTTTATTGCTGTGTAACTGAGTTCAATTGAAAGCCTGCGTGAGCTAGTACCTCTTGCCACAAGCTCCCAGAATCCTTTGCGGTTTAACCCTGAATGACGTCAAATTTTCAATCTTTATCCTGGTGGGCCGGTCTCTAGTCAAAATGCCCGGCCAATCTTTTGTCCCAGTCCAGCCTTGCACATAAGGTAAATGTACACCAATATTCCAATGACGGATGTATGATTCATCTGGAAGTTATGTGCGGATTAGTGTACACTGATAGCAATTTAGCATGCTTTTTTTTGGGGGGGGGGGTGTACCTCCGATGGGTGCTCTTTTTCGCTTCCATTGCATACGCCTTGTGTGCCGGTCCGAGTCTGATACAGGTATGTCATCGTGCCCCATGTGCAGTGTTGGTGCCCAGTCTGGATTTGTTACATCCATTTCATATGCTGGTTTGCCTGCAATAATGCCAGTCGACATGACGTGGTTCTGCAGCATCACACATTAGCATGTTTGATTTCATTATCTATGACCTCAGCGCATTGAAAATAACACTAAAAGCATTTTAAGAGTGATATGAATTAATTTAGAACTCACCAGAAATAAAATGCCGTGAGCAAACCAACAAAAAGCTGGGGATTGCAGAGAACTCGATATCTACTTATCTCACCACTGCAATCCAAGCCTGACATCTTTGTTTAGTAATATTGGATACATGGGATCCCTCACGTTGCCTCCAGGATGGAAAACGATGAAAAGAGAGCCCATTATCCAGCTTCTTGCCTTCACGATCGTGTGATCTAACGTTGCAACCGACAACTCAACACGTACGAACCATAGCTGAAGCTGTATCCTTTGTCTGGCCTACTGTCATGGTGGAAGGGGGCTTGGCCCACCTCCCGTGACATCATGCTCCAAAGCCCTATTAATGCAGCTGTATTCATCAGTGGACCTGTACCGCCGGTCAGAGGAGGAGACGAGAGATTCAGCAGGTTGTTTACACTGAATAAATGGCTTATATCAGCATGTGCTGACCACTCAGTGCACTTTATCGACAACTTTAATATTTTTTGGGAACGCAGGCATCTGTTCAAAGCAAATGGATTTAATTTTAACAAGTCAGGGGTGAAACTGTTCACCTCCAACTTGTTTTATTCCATACGTCATCCATCCGTGCTTGGTGCCAAGGCTGAGATAAACGAGGAGTTATCTCATAAAGAGGAACAAACAGTACTCCAAGAACAGACAAAGCCCAGCAGAAACCTTGAGGAGGAGCTCCATTTGCCCCCACCCGGGAAGAGCCTCAGAAAGGAGAGACATCTAAGGCAAGAAGAGGGGTCCCTATTTGCCTCCAACTCTCTCAACAACACCAACGACCAGGACAAGGGACCACGACCTTCCCCAGTCCCCCAAACCCCTGACAGGCCATCACCCTCCTCCCCCTCCCTTTCTCCCTCCTCCCCACATCTGAAATTCACTGAGGAGATGATGGAGCGGGTCAATGCTGGGCTCAGATCTACCCCCCGTCCCAATCCCTTTTTGTCCCCCATAAACCCCCCCACCAGAGCGGCCAAAGGTTTGCCATCGAGCCCCACCCTCAACAGAGCAATCGAAGTCACATTGCCCAGCCTCGCCCCCCTTAGTTCCTCTTCATGCCCTGTCTCCGCAGTCTGATGCGTGATGTGTGAAGGGTCCGGGCTGTGAGGATTATGGCAGTGATGACTTTTCCCAGGAGAAGTTGGGACCCTGTTTACTAGAAGGTTTTAAAATTTCTGTACTTTTAGGTGACAGAAGGAGACATGTGGCCTGGTCAAAACACAGAGAGCTGCACTCTAAAAGATCTTTAAACATAGTAAACATACCTTGTGTGCCACAGACTGCTCCCAAACACGAGGGGACAAGTAATACCTCTAAAACACTTAAGTTGGCTTTATTAAACATTAGATCTCTAGCTGGGAAAACATTTTTAATTAATGATTTAATCACTGAGCACAGCCTTGATTTTATGTTTTTAACTGAAACTTGGTTGAACCAAAGTAACAGTGGAGCTGTTCTCATCGAGACGACCCCTCCTAACTACAGTTTTATCAGTGAGGTCAGGGCGAGCAGGAGAGGAGGAGGGGTTGCTGTCTTATTTAATGAATCATTTCAATGTAAGCAGCTATCTCCTGGAAGTTTTCAGTCTTTTGAATATGTGGCTTTACAGCTGAAGGCCCCATCCAAAGTTGTGTTTCTTAATGTTTACAGGCCTCCCAAATACTGCACAGACTTTTTTAATGACCTCAATGAACTGCTGTCTGTGATCTGTGTTGATTTTGACTGTGTAATTATTGCTGGGGATTTTAACATTCATGTGGACAACCCTCAGGACAAAGGGACTAAAGACCTGAGTAACACTCTGGGCAACTTTGGGCTTACTCAGCATGTAACAGAGGCCACACATAATAGAGGACACACCCTTGACCTACTGATCTCCAAAGGCCTGAGCATTTCAAAGGTTACTGTGTCTGATGTGGGCCTGTCTGATCATTACTGTGTTTTCTTTGAAAGTAAAATCTCAGCCCACACAAATATATCAACAACAGTGATCACAAAACGGTGTATAACTGAACACAGTAGTGCAATTTTTAACCAGGTCTTCCCATTAACACCTGACCTGTCCAGAGGGTCAGTCAATGAGCTCGTCAATAGCTTCAATGCTAACATGTTAAATGTAATGGACACTATTGCTCCCATTAAGGTGAAGGTTATCTCTGGAAGGAAAAAGTCTCCATGGAGAAACTCCACACTGGTGAAAAATGAAAAAAGAGAGTGTAGGAAAGCTGAGCGCAGATGGAGAAAAACAAACCTCCAGGTTCATTATGACATTTATAAAGAGAAACTTCACAATTATAATTTACAACTGAGGAATGCAAGGAGGTCCTACTTCTCTGACATCATCACTAAAAACAGCCATAATGCTCGGGTCTTATTTTCTACAGTTGACAGGCTAACAAACCCTCCTGTGTCAGTGGCAGCTGAACTTCATTCGACCATGGCCTGCAATGACTTTGCCAAATTCTTCACTGAAAAAATCCAAAAAATTAGACAAGCAATTGGTACATCAACAGCAGATCCAGGATATGTACTGTGTCCACCAAAAAACTGTTTAAACACCATGAAACAGTTTCACCCTATTAACAGCAAAGACCTGGAGGACATCTTAGGTCAACTGAACTCCTCCTCCTGCTATTTAGATGTCCTGCCAACAAGTTTTTTCAAAAAGGTCTCAAAGACTTTAGAGTCAGACCTGTTAGTCTCCATTATTATTATTATTATTACAGATCGTCAACTTTTCTTTATTATCAGGTGTGTTTCCAGAATCACTAAAAACTGCTGTAATCAAACCTATACTGAAAAAGGACAATCTTGACAAGACACAAATGAACAACTACAGGCCGATCTCAAATCTCCCGTTTTTAAGTAAGATCATTGAAAAAGCAGTTTCTCAACAGCTCAGTTACTTCTTAAAACAGAATAATTGCTACGATGCCTTCCAGTCAGGTTTTAGACAGAACCACAGCACTGAAACCGCTCTGACCAAAGTCTTTAATGACATATGTCTGAATACAGACAGTGGAAAAATGTCAGTCCTAGTTTTACTGGATCTCAGTGCAGCATTTGATACAGTTGACCACAACATATTACTCAAACGACTGGAGAACTGGGCAGGTCTTTCAGGAACTGTACTAAACTGATTCAAAACATACGTAGAAAACAGGAAATACTTTGTATCAATAGGTAACTTCACATCTGAGCAGACAAGTATCACATGTGGAGTTCCCCAAGGTTCCATCTTGGGACCCCTTCTGTTTAACATCTACATGCTCCCACTGGCACAGATTATAAACAACAACAAAATAAACTATCACAGCTATGCAGATGACACACAAATATATATCACAATGTCACCAGGAGACCGAGGCCCTGTACAGGCTCTTGGTAAATGCATTGAGGAAATCAATGACTGGTTGTGCCACAATTTTCTCCAGCTAAACAAAAACAAAACTGAGGTAATAGTCTTTGGCGCCAAAGAAAAACGATTACAGGTCACCAGAGAACTTCAATCTATACATCTAAAAACCACAAACCAGGCGAGAAATTTGGGTGTAGTGATGGATGCAGACCTAAACTTAGAAAAACACATTAAGACAATAACAAAGTCAGCTTACTATCACCTCAAGAATATATCAAGGATAAAAGATCTGATGTCTCAACAGGACCTGGAAAAACTAGTCCATGCATTCATCTTTAGTAGGCTTGATTACTGTAACAGCATCTTTACAGGTCTACCTAAAAAATCAGTCAGACAACTACAGCTCATTCAGAACTCTGCTGCTCGAGTCCTCACTAAGACCAAAAAAGTGGACCACATCAGTCCAGCTCTGAGGTCTTTACACTGGCTGCCTGTCCGTCAGAGGATAGACTTTAAAGTTCTGATGCTGGCCTATAAAGCTCTGAATGGTTTAGGACCAAAATACATCAATGACCTCCTGACCCAGTATGAACCATCCAGATCCCTCAGGTCATCTGGATCCGGTCTTTTATCAGTTCCCAGAGTCAGAACCAGACACGGAGAAGCTGCATTCAGCTTTTATGCTCCTTATATCTGGAACAAACTCCCAGAAAGCCTCAGATCAGCTGAAACACTCAGTTTATTTAAATCCAGGTTGAAGACTCACCTGTTCTCAGCTGCATTTGAATAAAGCACCAAATCCACACTTTAAGCTTAAATTTCAAAACTTACATTTAACTACTGATTTTATCTACTGTTCTGATTTTATCTGTTTTGATTTTATATACTGTTGTTTGTTTGTTTGTTAGTTAATTAGTTAGTTAGTTTATTTGCTTGTTTTAATCAATTTTAAATCATGCTTTTTATTTGTTCTTGTTTCTAATGTCTCTGTAAAGCACTTTGAATCGCCTTGTTGTTGAATTGTGCTATACAAATAAACTTGCCTTGCCTTTCCTTGCCTAATGTGTCTGCTAATTTATTTATGACAAACAATGAAAGATGAAGGATCTCCATTCACAAAACAGAGCTCTTGGTGCAGACAAACATGTTATCAGGTTAATCTCCAAAAGTTGAATCTGTTCAACTTGTGACTGAAGAAGTCACTTGCATGAGTGACAAAACGTTTCTCCCACAAAAAACGCTACGTCCAGATGAACAGAATCAACTTTTGGAGATTTACTTTCCTGGATGATTGAGAATGCATCAAGACGTTATCAGGTTAAGAAAAATCAAAATACATTGGAACCCCAACTTACGAATACCCCATTTAATGAAAAATTCAAGTTACGAAGGCAATAAGAAAAAGAAAAAGAAAAGAATTAAAAAAATTTAGCAAAAAGTTAGCTCGCTAGTTTCCACCTAAACATGATATAGCATGTTCTTACTGAGAGATTTCTGAAAAAATTAAAACGTACAGCTCTGCTATCACTTCCAACATAAATGAAGACAGGAAAATAAACAGCAGTGACGTTTGTTGGGTTACTGAAATTTGGCTAGCTGGTATATAATGATGTGCTACGTGATCACTAGCGACATAGCTATGTTAGCATAACATAAACACAGTGAAGCTGGAGGATGATTTCCACTCGATAAAAGTTAACGCGAGGGTTCTCGATGGTTATGGACAAATGCAATTGCATGGCAGGATGCTGTAAATGGACCGAACTTCAGCCAGGAGAACAACGAAGATAATCCATCCACAATACGAGGTTAGTCATTAATATACTGAAACAACACGGAAACAGAGCAGCTGCGAGAGAATTCAGCATTACTCAATCAATGGTACGGAAGTGGAGAATGCAAGAAGAATGAGTTGAGTAAAGTTTGACTTATCTGTTTGATTTCGCTTAATGCGTCTTATAATCCGGTGCACCTTATGTATGAAAACAGACCCGTTTATTGATAGTGCGCCTTGTAATCCTGTGCGCCTTATGGTCTGAAAAATATGGTACATAGGGACTAAAGAATTTAATGTGATAAAGTTGTGTTGTTACTGAGGATGTGACAATAAAGTTTTGCCATTTCCCTTATTAAAAAGAAAAACAAAAGCAGTTTATTTAAATCTGGCTCATTTCCCCTTTAATGTTGTCTCCACTCACTGTGCTTCAATGCTGATACTTTGAACTTATAAAGTTAGCTTATGAAGGGGAGAGCAGTGAGTCATGGTTTATGAGATGAATCATCATCAATTTGGTAAATCGGAACACATTTTAAAAGCATCTAAATCAGTGTAAGTTTGACTTTCCACAATAATGAGTTGATATGATAAAACACACCTTTCAGCTCTTCATGTATTTTGAAAATGGTTTTTTGCAGACCTGGAATGTAAATGTGCCCATCTCTAAAGTGCTTTGGGTCAACTTCTGTTGTTTAAATGTACTACATAAAAACAACAGTCCTAACAGTCAACATAAAAAGGTTATTATATTCAAACATAATATATTCATAGTTCATATTTGGATTTTTTTTAACATTTACAATACAATCATTTATTTAACACAATTCAGTGGGCTGAATATAATGTCTGAATGTTTGAATGTGGTCTGTAAGTGTCAGGGTCCTGGGACTGAGTGGCCCAGGGTCCCTGAGCAGTTATGTATTATATTATTATTATTATTATTATTGTTGTGTATTTTGGTGTTGCTCCCCCTTCCCTGTGCTTGTGTATATGTGTGTGTGTGTGTGTGTGTGTGTGGGTGGCTGAGCACTTGTTTATAGGCGGCGTCAGGCCTGGAGGGTGTGGCCCTGCAAGTGGACTGGCCACACCCGAAGCCACACACCTGCTGCTGATCAGGCCTCGTCGGGGGAGCTACTTAAGAGAGTCTTGGAGCTCCCACCGACGCGGGATCATTGCATGAGATTCCACGTCAGTCTTCTGTTCAGTTAAGTTAGTGTGCGTGTATGTGTCCTGACGGCTGCGTCTATTTGTTTCCTGCAGGAGGAGCGTGGAAGACACGACAGCAGCGAGCACCGGGGGGTGCTGACACGGGAGTGGAGAGCACAAAGACACGGACTATTCACAGAGAGACACAACACGGGAGTCTGGGAAAACACGGGGATTTATTGTTACTTTGTTGCACACTGTAAATAAACACACTGTTTATACATAGAGCACCGCGCCTGGATCCTCCTTCCCCACACATCCCCACGGTCTGCCAGCCAGACCGTGACAGTAAGTAATGAGTCTGTTAAAATAACAGTTATGATTAACACTTTACATAAACTAACACTGAAGAGTGGACATCAGTCATGACTTAAACTTTCAGACCTAGCAGGTAATTCTTTGACAGTCTTAAACAGAGCTTCCCAAAGTGTGGGGCCCTCCCCGTAGGGGGGCACAGAGCTGTTGCTCTGAAAAGGGAAAAAAAAAACGGTTGGACACTGCTAGCACGGGGCACCTACACAAACGCAAAGCAGGAGATGAAGTATAGCTGAATATGTTTCCAAACCAACTTCATATGGTGAAGCATATCTTCCCTTTGGCTTCACCTGCACAAGTGCCGAGGTAGGTCTCCCCTGCAGAATTGGTTTTTCCCTTCGTTGGGAACACACGTTGGGCTCTTCAAATCACGGACAAACAGTATCCGACATTCTTGATTTTTAGTTCACACACACATGTTGTTGTAATGACTAACTACTCCTGACATTTTGGAGATGTTAGCTCTTTATACAGTAAAGTTACAGTGGGATACAAATAATATCAGGCTGATTCTGCCACGATTTGTTCCCTCGGTTCAAATCACGGACAAACAGTATCCCACAGTTGTTTATGTTTTGAACCCATTTTGCACAGAGAGGCATTTTTTGAAAAATGTATTGACAGCAATGTTGATTATAATAACACAGGAAAAAAAAACAAAACAATTGCACTTGAAATAATCACACCGTGATGCCTCTGCCTTTCTAAATGGAGGGACAGTAACTGGATGTGTATATTTTCTCACATAAATATAATACTTCGGTGATGAATCTATCTGTCACGGTCCTGGGTCGGATCGACCCAGCATTTTGAGTTCCTTATGTTTTGGTTTATTGTTGAATGATGGATTGTTCTGTATGTTTCTCTCGAGCTTTGTTGATTTTTATTATGAATCTGTGTTTCAGTTATTCTGGTATGTCTCTGCATTATGATTAAGGTTCGGGTTGTATTTGGTTATTATTGCCGGTTCAGTTCAGCGTCCGTCAGAGTCCGTGTCCTAGTAAAGTGTGTCTTGTTTCCTGTTTTCCTCTGAAGTTTCATGTTCCTGTCTTATGTCAGTGTTTCTAGCTTTGTTCCCCCCGTCTCATTAGGTCTTATTCCTCTGAGCTGTGCTCCCTTTCTGTCTCTAAATCTTTGATGACTTCCTCAGTGTATTTAAGCCCAGTGTTTCTTCGTGTCAGTGTCACGTTGTACCCTCACGTTATCTGTGTATTCCGTCTGCCTGCCTGCTTAGTTTAGTTTTGTATTCTCGGTTTAGTTTAGTTTCTGTTCCGTTTCTCCAGCAATAAAGCTGTGTATTCTGAGTTCACGTCTGCCTCCGAGTCCTGCATTTTGGGTCCTATCTCCTTGCCTGCCCGCACACAGTCATGACATTATCAAGGTGAATTTTGAGTTTGTCGCAGAGTTTTATATTCCCTTCCTGATGTAATCCCAAAGGGTCTAGCCAGGATTAAATAAACAACCTTTTGCTTGTCAAGCAAATATATAACCACCTTTTTTTTTTCTTTTAGTAACACTCACTAATTACCTTCACTCTGCTCTTGGGTGGAGTTTGGGTCGGTCCCATCTGGGGTCCACCTGCTAGGTACGTGTTCTAGTGATGTGCGATACCACTGATTTCCTTCCCGATCCGATACCAAGTAATATTTAGGGTGTTATCGACGATACTGACCTGATACCGATACTTTGTACAAAAACGTATTTTATTTATTGTATCTCAAATTATAGCGTCATAATGATTACAGGATATCCGATTACTTGTTCTTATCACTTAATAATGCAGAATCATCATGTGGAAATAAAAAAAACTGAAGTTGTGCGCTATTTGAACATCTTGCCTGCCTGCAGCATTAAAGGACTCCATGAGAGACGTCTGTCTCGTCCTAGCAGCACCTGTCCCCCTCCTCCTCTTCAGTTCGCCTCAACATACGCTCATCATATTCTGTGATATGATTTACTCTGAGGTGTTTGACAAGGTTAGTGATGTTGCCACAACCATACTTGCCAACCCTCCTGATTTTTCCAGGAGAATCCCGAATTTCAGTGCCCTCCCGAAAATCTCCCGGAGCCACCATTCTCCCGAATTTCTCCCAACAAAATTGAAAAACCATATGGCAGAATTCATAGCGCGGCCCAGCCAATTCCAGTTTCCGACAATGGCGGCAGATACTTAGTTTTAATATTATTCTTATTCCTCTTTCTGGGTTGCAAAAAAACTTTTAACATACAGTATTTTCAGGTGACTTCAAATATCTGAGCCGACCGACACGTCGTCTTCAAACACCCGCGGAATTTCACTACTTGGGTTAAACATGATATATAAGTCACTTAGATAAAATGCTATTGTTTGGCTTTTTCAGTGTTTTATTTGTTCGTGAGTAAATCGGTTTAACTGAGATTAAAATTATTAGATTAGATTAAATTAAATTTAACTTTATTAATCCCTCGGGGTTTTCACACAGCTGAATAAACGTTAAACAGAAAACCGATTAAACAGAAGTGTGAGACGGTCGAGAGTTTTTGTCAGCGCCCGGTTATATTTTAGATAGCAAGGAGCAGACGGCAGAGTTTCACTCCACCGAGGGAGCTTGTGACGTACTACTCGGCTTTCTTTAGACCACGAAGGCCGGGTCCTCAGGTGGAAGCAGCCTCTGAATTTGGACACCCCCGCTGTTTCCGGGCTAGCCAATAATAGCGGTGACATTTAACGTATTTTATCCGATAAATAAACACTGTAAAATGTATTTATCACCCCCACACACCCCACCCCGACAGCCCTTTTGAATGTCTCCCTTATTCTGAGGTGTCAAGGTTGGCAAGTATGGCCACAACACCTCACTTTTTTGCCACATGTATTGCAAACCATGTCTCAGCTGTTTGTGGAGGTAAAATATGTCTGCACAATTACGCTCAGCCATTGTTGTGAGTGCGCGCGCCAAGGGGCTGTGATTTATTATACAGCCGTATTTCGCACATGACTATGAAAGGCGGAAGAGGAAGTAGTTCCTTTGAATGTAGACAATCCGAATGTTATAGTTTCTTTCGACTGTGTTCCTGTTAATGATAAACTACAAATTTACCCTAAATTACTAAAACATCGGTATTTTAATGTGAGAATCGATTCTAGAACATAAATGATTGGTATTGGATGAATCGATATTTCAGGATCCAGGTTCCAGGTTCCAGTTTCCCGTTCTTCAGCTGATGCAACTGTTTGCACCCAGTTTTTTTTATCTCCCTGTATTTAAAGACGAGGTCGTTCCAAAATTCCTTGCCAAATTGTTTTGCATTTGTCATAGTAGTCCCTAATGAAATTTAAACCTTTGCTAGCATCATTTCTTTCCTTGCCTCTTAATAACATCCAAGTTGGCTTAAGCGAGAAATAGTTGGCTATAATAAATGATGGTCAAAGTGAGGCTTTGACAAACACTGAAACATCTGATGAAGTTGTGTTTGATTGTGTCAAGACTTTGAAGTGCGCTTATGACCAGCTCCATGGTGGCACCTAGTGGCCACTTTTGGTATCATCACATCTGGATAAAGCGATTCTGTGAAACTGCAACACAAATGAGTGTTGCACAGTTCTTAACAAGACTAATTATTATTCCAGACTATCAGCAATGTCTCCACAACAGGTGCTTTGGAGGAATTGCCAAACAATAAAACAAGAAAGACTGCTTTCTTGTTTTATTTCTTGTCACAGCTTGCTTTCTTTAACAGTTTCTGTGCTTCGGCAAATATTATTTTACCCCTGCTGAGTTAATATATGTGAGGTCATTTCAGTTGCTCAGTAATTCAGTGCAAAAACCAGCATATATTAATATATACATATTGATATACCTTCTTTTTGTCAAATTGATTGGTGCTGGCTTAGTAGTCAGGCTAAATGTAGACCAATAGGTTTTGTGGAAGATTTTCTGTATGTCTTTATGGTCATTTATGAGGTCAACGTGATCTGACCTCGATCCAACCAAGTTTGAGCTAAAACACCTCCCGTAGCCACGTTTGTTTTCTATTCAGGGATTCAGCAAGGTACTATAGATGTGCAAAGGTCTGTACAGGCTAGCATCGCACACTATTCCTCAGTGCAGGTCTGGACAAAACTAATCTGTTTTCTCCTTTCTGGTAAAAGATGGTTCCAGTGCAGGGAATAGACACTCACCTGAGATTCTCTCAGCTCCAGACTCTCGCCCTGTTAATCTTAATTCCTGTAAAATAATCCTTTTTGAATCTTTTTGGTAGACCCCCCTTTGTTTTACAAGAAAAATGTCCCCCTCGCGCGAGCACACTCGCACGCTCAAACACATCCTCCAACCACACACACCCTTATTTTGCTCCATTGCGGTTTATTTCACACCTCAAACATTTAGTAAACAATTAAGCAAATACAAGTAATCTGCAATAAATGACAGGTAGTAATAAAATAAACTACTAACTCTTTTACACTACGTCCGCACCTACACGGGTATTTTTGAAAATGCAGCTGTTTCATCCACACGTAAACGGTGTTTTGAATCACCGAAAACAGAGACTTTTTAAAACTCCTTTTTTGCGTTTACGTGTGGACGAGGAATACAGAGTTCGTCACGCAAACATGACGAGTGAAATCTCCCGCAGCAAGCTTAAACTGTCACGGTTCGGGGCAGCGGCCGTGTGAAGAGTGGAAGGAGGACTCAAATGCAGCACTTATTCAGACGTGAAGGGTGATTTATTAACAATACCAGACATAAAGTGGAGATGGCAAACAGAACTAAGGACGAACTAAACTGGGATAAACTACACAAAGGAGTGGCAAACCTGAACATGAAGGGAGAACAGCAGGGAGAGCACGCAGGGGATTTCACAAGGTATGAATACAGACGACGCGACGAGGAGCAGAGGAAAACACACACTATAAGTACACAGAGAGACACTGGGAAATCACACACAGGTGGGGGAAACAGCTGGACCTGATTAGCCTGACGAGACAGGGGAACACTAACACCAGGGACCAATAGAGGGAGCACAAACCCAGAACCCAGTATCTAAAATCCCAAACACAAACCATCCCAAAACAGCCCATGAATAATAAAGAGAATAATAACAATAAAGAACACAAACACAAAATCACTGAGTCATGGTCGCAGGACCATGACATAAACATGTGAGAGGTTGATCGCGCAGAGAATCGCTGAGCTTATGTGAGTGCGTGTGTAAAAGCAGCAGGATATATATTTCAGTTCTGCTGAGCCAAATAAGACAGGTCAGGGTGAAGAAGTGACAGCCAAAGAAAAGCTTACCACAAAACGGAGAAGTTATGACAAATCAGACTATAAGGCAAAAAGAAAGTGCAGCTTTATGGTTTCATGGACAAAATAATTTCTGTGGCTGCGATATGATGAGCTAAATAACCAGGGCTGCACATAAGTGGTCCGCAGGTGCGCATTCGCTGTCAAAATAAAAAACACACACAAGGGTTAGGGTTAAATTTAAAAACTGTACTTTTGAGTTAAAATATATATTTATAATTTTAATAAATGACAAATTAAAAAGGCATGAACATTTTATTTTGTATCGAAAAAATATTGAACCGTGACACCAAAGTATCGAACCGAACCGTGAATTTTGTGTATCGTTGCACCCCTAATAGCTACTTTAGGTAGTAAGCAGGCTGTGGAGGTACACCCTTACAGCATTGGTACAGTCAATAAACACAATTAGTGATTGAAGCAAACAATACAGAACATGCAGTGTTACTGGCTAGTCATCCTCTGGAGATGGTCCTAGACAAGGGAAAAACAGTCAAAAATACAACAGAAAACCAAACCAAAAGCCTCTCACGGGCTGCGGTGATGAGGGTTCAGTGGAACAGAACAAGTAATCATCCCTTGCGAACAGAATAATTACATCACATACATCTTGCATGAAACCAACCCTCAGTCAACATCAAGATTGTCCGTATGATAACGGTTAGTCCACCTGGTACCCGTCCAACCAGCGGTCATTACGGGGCACCGGCGGGGTTCGTTGGGGAGATGGCCGCTCCATGATCCAAACACTTCAGCAGGCTCTTCTGCAGCTCCAGCGAAGCCTGTAAGCAAACTCGTGGCTTCTCAACCTCCCCTTTCAAGTTTACCACTTCAAGGTTGAGGTAAAGAGGTGTAGAGTGAGGGATGATGTACTTTGTCAGGCCAGGCGCCTCAGCATCCGGGTCGCAGCCATCTTCCTCACTCCTCGTGTCTGCGTGGGACGCCATTTTAAAAGTGTGGAAACAACTCGCTCCCACAAAAGTTATGGCGAAGTGAAAAGAGCGTTCACACACAGTACCTAAGCGCATATATCAGTCAGACCGAGAGCGTCCATGCACGCTCTGATGCTTCAATGCTTCACACAAAACAACACGTCCCTCTGAATAAACACTGAGTCAAAGTCACTGCAGCATTAGCCTTAGCTTTAGCGCCGCCGATGTCGTAACGGTCCAACAGCACTGAGTTGGCGGTCCGACGGACCGTACAGTTACTGACGGAGTACTCCCCCTCGGCCTGCGAGGGGGAGATATCGTTGAAGTCGCGGGGGGTCGGCTCCTTCACGGGGTCCTATCGGCCCGGCCAATACAGCCAGACGAAGAGAAAAAAAAACAAAACACGCCACCTCAGCCGAAGTGTCGATCGTTGAAAAACACGGGAAAAACATCCGAGCCCACAGTCTGTCCTTCCGGATGACGATGAAGATCCAGAGAACAATGTTCGGGCGCCACTTTGTAACAGCAGTCTGGCGAGGAAGGAGCGGCTAGCAGGTCCAACGGGCATGTGGTGTTGAGGTTAGCCGGATAACACGGAGCCAGTCGGTTAAATCCAATAACAGACCTTTATTCGCTGTCAGCAACATTACACTTTATAAGCCAGGTCTCCTCGGCTGTACTCGTCCGAACCTACATGTGCGGGGATTTGTACCGCCAGCGCCAGCTTGTCACAACAGTAAGTAAGGTGTTTTCTTGGAGACCCCCCATAGCTACTACAATAGTTGGGCAACCCCCCCCCTAGTGGTGCTATAACCCAAAAGGTTTGTTACACACTGAACTGTACAATGTGAAAAGCAACATTTAAGTCAACAAAGAGACTGCAGAGGTGCTGAAAAGAAGTGCATATTTATAACTTTAACTATGAGGTATATTTAATATCAACATTAAAGGTTAATGATCCATGCAGGAACGAGACAAAAAAAAAAAGATCCATGCAGGAATGTATTTCCGCCTACTGTGGAGGTCACGTGTTTCCGGTTACTGTGGCGATCCCAATATGGTGCTCCCCAGTGGCTGCAGCCAGACCCTTCTCTTTGTGTGGGCGCCCCGTGCTAGCAGTGTCCAAGCATTGGTGGGGTTTTTTTCCCCTTTTCATACCACGCCCCCCCCCCTACCATGGCTCTGCGCCTCCCCCTAGGGGGCGGGCCCCACACTTTGGGAAGGTCTGCCTTAACTGGTTATGACACTAAGACCTTGAAATGATAGCCTGAGCTTCTTTTTTTTTTTTTTTTTTAGACCAGGGGCACTGAATGGGAAGACCATTGTGGGTGATGGCATCAACACAGTGTCAATGTGTTACCATTAGGAAAAAAAAAATCTAAATTTAAGCTGCATATACCCTCATAGTTTCTATCTCACTGTCTGAATACATGTTTTTGCACTTCTGTGGATCTACTAATATGACCAATGCTAATAACAGATAACAGCCTGCGGCCTCCAACCTTATCTCCCTCTGTTCTCCAACCTTTCTCCTCCCTCCTCTTCCTGCCTTCATCTGTAATCCTCCTCAGATGAGTGTGGTAAATGGGGGATAAAACAAGTTTCAAATAAAGCCATAAAAATTCAAGTCACATGTTCCCTGAGTGGCTACTGAATGTACAGTACCACATATCGAGGCAGTTAAACAGACGCTTGCGGATCATGAGGCTATATTTGCTGTAAGCGCTGCATTATGGTCAGCCAGATTAAAATGCATGTCGCGTCTGTGGATGATTACAATCTGCGTCGCTGTGTGAAAAAAACAACAACAAAAAACTCAAAAAACCTCACTGTCCTGTTGAATGTTTCTCAGATCATATTAGGGAAAAACAGAAGTGCAATGACTCCAACCTGCAGGGAGTCTAAGTGTGTGTGTGTGTGTGTGTGCGCGCGCACATGCATTTGTGTGTAAAGAGTATGAGGCTACTTTTAAGAAGTGAAAATAGCAGCTTGAACAGTTTTGTTGTATCTATAGATCTGCTTGTTTTGTCGATGTACAATGTTACAATAACAGATATTACAGACTGTGCAGCGCTGTGAACAAGTATTTGCCCGATTCTTGATTTCTTTTGTTTTTGCATATTTATCACAAATAAATTTTAAGTACACAAATATAACCAAAGTGAATATGAAAATCAGTATTTAAATGATGATTTAATTTATTAAGGGAGAAAAGTTCTCACAAACCTACATGACCCTATGTGGCAAAATTCCTAATCATAAAAGATTTATTTTCATTTCACACAGAGGAAAAATCCAAGTGAACTCCAATGTCATTAAAGTCATAATCCTACGATCCTAACCCTTGGCAGCAAGAAATCTGGGTTATGGGTCTTTACATTGCTGTGGAGAAATGATGGCCCACTCTTTGCAAAATTGTTTTAATGCAGTTACATTGGAGTTTTTTTTAACATGAATGGCACGTTTCAGGTCATGCCCATTGTTAAGCCCATTACTCTGTGTGTAGTTTTTCCACTATAATCAGGCAGAGTGGATTTTTAATGAACTGATTAAAAAAAAAAGTGCTTAATATAAATGTGAGCAGAGTCTCTGGATCATTTCTCCTCAAGTTTTTGTTTTACTGGACATTTGTGTTTCTTTGCAAAAGAGTCACTGTGTGTCGAATGTGCAGACTGATTAGTGAAGGACAGGCGTCTGATTCATTTTATGTATATATATTAGTGCTGTGAGCGTTAATCTCGTTAAAATGACGTTAACGCCATAACCGCATTAATGCGGCAAATGTCCGTTAGCGAGTTAATGTGGATCGCCCCGCGTGAGGGCTGCACGGCATCAACGCCTTAATGAGCTAACCGCACTAACTCTGACAGCACTAATATATATATTAGATGAGTTAATACAACTAGTTATAAAAAGGAAAAAAGGGGAAAAAAATGTCCTTGGAAAATGTTAGAACTTAATAATGTTTGTACTGTTTGGCTCATATCTTTCCACCTTTGTTCATTAACTACAATACGCTGGATCAGTCATTATTACATGTGACGGCGACTCTCCCTCTGGTATCGCACAGCTTCTTTCTTTTCATCCTGCTCTTACTACTGTAATGAGTGCAATGTTTTTACAGTCTCAACCCTCCAGCTCAGCATTCCTTCAAAGGTCAGAACTGTCAAGACCATTTTAGTAGTCAGTGGTGCAAATCTGCAAGTAGAACTTTCATCAATTTTAGCTCTTGTGTGACATTTGCTCAGGTTTACTTCGTTCTCCAAGTATGTATGCTGATCAGAACAATTCCACTAGAAACCTCATACCTCACAAAGCTTTGCTGTTTTAAATGATCGTTTAATGTTTGACCGAGGCTTATCTTTTAATGAAAGAAATAGAACTAATTTAAGTTTCTTAGTCTGTTTCTACTTTCTTTTTACACCTTTAGTCATTCTGTATTAAATATTGTATAACATGGCTTGTCCATTTTATCTGGTTCTCCTGATGATGTCTTTGCCTGATATGCTCAGAAAAGGGAAGATTTAATCTTGGTACCATTTTATAATAACATTTCATGAAGCAAACATTCATTTATCAAAAAAGTGGAAGTAAGAAAAATTCTCACTTGAATAATGCATGTGAAAATATGCAAGCTTTGAAAGAGACATCCCGTATGACAGTCCATCTTCTTCTGCTTATTTGGGGCAGGGTCTTGTGGGCAGCAGCCTAAGCAGAGAAGCCCAGACCTCCCTCCCCCCAGCCAACTCCTCCAGCTTGTCCGGGGAACACCAAGGCGTTCCCAGGCAAGCCGAGAGATATGTCTCCAGCGTGTCCTGGGTCTGCCCCGGTGCCTCCTCCCGGTGGGACATGCCCGGAACACCTCACCCAGGAGGTGCCCATCCTTGTCAAATGCCTGAACCACCTCAACTGGCTCCTTTCGATGTGGAGGAGCATACTGCTCCATTCTGAGCCCCTCCCGAATGGCCGAATTTCTCACCCTCTAGCGGCCAGCCACCCTTCGGAGGAAGCTCATTTCTGGCGCTTGTATCCGCAATCTCATTCTTTTGGTTACTACCCAAAGCTCATTACCAATAGGCGAGGGTAGGGACATAGATCGGCCAGTAAATTGAAAGCTTTGCTTTTACACTCAGCTCTTTCTTCACAACAGACCAGTACAGCTTTTGCGTCACTGCAGCTGCATCGCCAGTCTGTCTGTCGATCTCCTGCTCCCTTCTCCCATCACTCGTGAACAAGACCCCGAGATACTTAAACTCCTCCACTTTGGGTTGGAACTCATCCCTGACCTGGAGTGAGCACGGCACCCTTTTCCGGCTGAGGAGGATGGCCTTGGATTTGAAAGTGCTGATTCTCATTCTCACTGCTTCACACTGGGCCTCCAGCTCACGCTGGAATGGTTCGCAGCCATCACCCAATGAGGCCAACAGAACCACATCATCTGCGAAAAGCAGAGATGAGATTCTGAGACCACCCAAGTAAAGGCCTCTCACCACTTGACTATGCCTAGAAATTCTGTCTATAAAAATCACAAACAGAAACGGTGACAACGGGCAGCCCTGGTGAAGTCCAACATCTACCAGAAACTAGTCTGATTTATTGCAGGCTATGTGGACCAAGGTCTTGCAAAGGCTTTGGCTAGTGAAGACAAAAAGAGCAATATGATTACTAGGCAATCTTCTAAGAGCGAGGGTTTTCAAATAACAAAGTAATCCATGGCCATACTGATGGGTTTGATGCAAGGGCGTAGATTTGGTTTTGGTTTTGACGGATGATTCAACCACCGAACCCTGCCCTGTTTCTTTTTTTTTTCCTTTTCGTCTTTGCTTCTTGATAAAAAAAAAAAAAAGAAAAAAGAAGAAAAAAGAAAAAAAGAGAAATATACTTGGCTACATATGTTATTCTACATGCTTTTAAACCATTTAAAATTACAATTCATAGTTTTATATGTGAATTATATAATGTTAAATTACTATTAAACAAATGACTGACAAAGTACTTTATACTTTAGTTTACTTCAACCATATTCCATATAAATCAGGTATCATACAAATATAAAAATAGCTTCAAATACAGTCATGACAATAAAAGAATATGACTTTAAGGACTGAACAATATTACTTCAGTTATATTACACCAACATCTCTTATACGTTAGCACTAAGGGAACACTGAATGACCTGGTGGTTTTTGTCCATAAAACTACTCATCTAAGATGACCACAAAGTAACAGATCTCTTAGCAAAATTATGCAACATTTTAGGCACTATTGCCCCGATCAAATCAGTTGGCTGGGATGTTTTACTCTAAACATGAACTACTGTTACAGCAACAGACATTGACTACTGGTGTCCCACACAACAACTCAATGTCCAGTATGTGAAGGAGCCACACACATGCCTTCTCCTCTCATTAACTGAGGTAAACTGCTGGCATATTTGTTTTACATCTATACTGTCCAGTCTCTCCTGGTGGACATGGCAACACGTTATTCATGGTTACATACAATTTTAGACTGATGTGGGCCAAAGCCTAAAACGATGTGCCGGGGGTTTGCTGTTCTAGATATTTGAAGTTTGCACAGCTACATTCTCGCCTGAAAAATTTGTAAAAGTTTATTTTGCAACCCAGAAAGAGTAATAAGAGGGGCACTGAAATTCAGGATTGTCCCAGAAAAAACGGGAGGGTTGGCATGTATTGCCTTGCATAGCCTGTAACGTTATTATGATGGACAGGTTTTATGAGTGAACTTGACTTTAAGTGGTGACTTACAGGTTTCTTTGAAAAATACTTTCTTATATCCAGGTTCTTTTTGCTGCCATCCTCCTCTCCTCCTTGCAGGTCCTGGCAGCGCAGGCTTGCCGCTGCTAAAACTAAACAGAGCTCCCTGAAAGGCTCAGCCAATCACATTGGCCATATTTGTCACATGATATAGGACTCCAGTAGAGAACGTAATTTAACTCTTTCTGACCCGCTGGGTGAATGAGACGTTGACAGATCGCTTTTTTATTTTTATTTCTATCAGTTTTGTTTTTCTTTACTCGAAGAGATCAAATTATTGGTGGAGACAATTCAATAAACGCTGGATATTGGTGGGGACATGTCTCTTCCGTCCATGCCAAATCTACGCCCTTGGTTTGACGCAATAATCCAGCGTTGACTGAAGACCAGTCACACTGTTAGTAGAGAGGCTCCTGATGAAGGCAATCAACTACAGCTGGCGACGGCTGATGAGCTACAGGTGCGACTGGCTTCAGCATGGGAACTCCTCTCGGTATGACAGTGCCTGTAAACTGGCCTTCTATACACACACACACACACACACACACACGTATACATGCAAGCAGGGAAACAGGTGACTGGGAGAGAAGCTGAGACAAAACACATAACAGCAGAACATGCTTAACACAGACCCATGGGCAGGGTGACCCGAGAGGATTGCCAGAGTTATCACTGTGGAGTTCTACTCTGACATCCTGAGGTGCCAGGGGGAGAACATTAGATCCAAACCACCAGAACTGTGTTGATTCCCTTCATGGGCCTACTCTCAGCATATTAGAAAGGCAGCAGGTTTTTTTGGCCACGCCAACACAAACTTCACTAATCACCCATCCTACTAGCCTGGCTCGTCTCCCTGCTACTTCCCAAAATGAAAATCAGATTGCAGAGTCACGATTTTGAAATGCTGGAAGAGTTCCATCACATTCACATCACAGTTTGGCGAGTGCAAAGTGGTCAGAGCAGGAATTCCAGGGAGCGATTTAAAAATAGCAATAGCACTGAAATGCTCACAGCACTTCATGAGTAGCTGACCTTGAAGGGGTTAGAGGCTAAATATTCCCTACTCCTCTGTTTTTTCTTCTCCTCTTGTAGCCTCGCGGCGCTAATCAGGGCCATTCTGTATTGAACTCTGGCTTCTCTCGTCAAACCATGCCATATACATACTGCTCCTAAATCCATAGGTTAAGTGGAGCTAATTAATTATGTGTGGTCAGTAAAAATATATGCAACTCATCTATTCCATATGGGATAATACGCTTGACAAAGTAACATCTTGTTTACTTTATTCTACCCATAATTTATTGATTTCTGCAAAGTGGCAAAGGCAATAACTATCAAAGTCTGCCAGATTTTCTCATCAAAAGTACAGCACAGTCACATAGGTGCTGGTCGTATCACAGATTTCAAATTCTTTCTACGTAGGCTGTGAGGCTAAAAATAAAGCCCCTTATCTCCAGAAACAGCTCAAGACAAAAGTGAAGACTGGGAGGAGGGAAGACACAGGCTTAGGGGACCAATCAAGGCTCAGGAGGAGTTAGAGAAAAGAGTCAGGCTATTTATGTTGCATCACTAAAACAGGTGAGTCACCCTGCTCTTATCTCCCCTGGAGAGAATGGACAGAGCAATGAACAGGGAAAAACAGATGTCTGAAAGGAATACAGGGTATTTGTCTTGATCACAATGGGAATGGAGTTATTGGTTTAAACAACAGAGAGATCAGGTGTGTGTATGTGCAGACAACATGTGGGCCCGTAGCTCCATGCAGCTCATGCATTACACAGAAGTTTGCCTTTAAATGCCACTGAACTCGTATTATATTTCATAGATGGCATTTTTTATGCTGAAGGTTCTGTTTGGTGATGCTCTGGTAATGCAGAGGTGCCATGCAAAGCATTGCAGAGCTCTGTTTTTATGTGGTAGCTGTTAACACTCAAATATGTGGACAGGACTCAGTGTTAAAAATAGAAGGCCTAGAGGGCGTCATTTTGACCCCACTCTACAACAATATCAGCGACTGCAAGAAGTCTTTTCTTTAAGACGTTTTTGTCTCATTTTTGTGATTATAAGTAAGAGTTTTTAAAAAGGTTTTCATATTAAGTTTTAGGGTTTTTTAGTCATAGAAATGATTGAGATTATTGAAGATCATAAAGGTAAAATATATTTTAGTCCAATTTTAGAATCCATTAATAATTAAAGGACAAGCCACCAAACAACACAATACCTAACACAACTAATTCATTTGATTACTGCAGAAAAAGAACATTTATACAAATTAATTTGGGATAATAGGTGATATTAGTTGATATAAAAACAGTCAAAAACAGAGGTTTTAAAATTGATCTCACAGCTGGCTACAACAAAACAGAAACATGTTTGAAAAAATTCATTTAAATGTAAAGTAGAAGTACAAAAGGTAAAACTTTTAATCTCATCCACATCTGAGTCCTCTTCACCAGACCTGCTGCCTCGCTCCCATATCCACCATCCTCACTGCTCCACCAGTCAGCCTCCTGGGTCTTTGCCCCTCAATCTCTGTGTTTGCTTTGTTATGTTTTTATTATTTCCTATTTTATTTTGTCTTGTGTATTGTGTGCATGGTATTTAGTTTTACTTCCCCTGTCTCATTGTCTTGATTGAGGTTGATTAGTTTCAACTGTGTCTTGTTGCCCTGGTGTTTTCCATCCGCCTGAGTTCATTGTGTCTGTTTAAAGCCTCAGTTTGTCTTACTTCTCATGCTGTATCCCTCTTTTCATCTTTGGTCTGCATCTCTCCAGAGCTCAGTTCACAGTCTGCATTGTGTGTCCTTTATCCACACACTATAACACCGCTGCAGTGTGCAGGCCTGAAACCAACCCAATTCAACTGCTCTGCTCTGGTTTTCTGATTAGTTCTCCACAGTCTGGTTTCTCTGCTCAGTTCAGCTCAGGTTGCTCTTGTGTTGCTTCTCTCTACAGCCAGCAACCTCCCAAGTAGACTTGTAGTCAAGACCGTCTAATCCGAGACCAAGACCAGAGAGTATCGAGACCAAGACAAGACCAAGACCGAGACAAAAAAAAGTATTTAAACTGCAGCCAGATGCTGCTACGTTTACGGGTGTCAGGCATATTTATGTGTTTTTGCTTTCGCGCAGCCCTCCTCACCGCTGTCTACTGTCTCACTCGCTTACTGAGAGGACAGACGCACACTCCACTTGACTGTTGTGTCTCTCACCCTCTCTGTTTTTCACATAATGATATTATCCTATATCCTCGCATGTGATTGGCCACAATATCGAGGGATTGGAGCATAGCTGAGCCACTGTGTGAGAGCTGAGCAGCGAAAGGAAATTAAGTGAGGGTAGAAATGACTGAAAGATTAATAGGCTCTGTTTTGAGTTTTGTTCAAAAAAGAATGACTTCATATAGGAAAAAAAAAATATCACATCTGCAGGACACCTTAAACTAGTTTTTTAATTAAGCAGCAAGGCGGAACAAAATCAGGGCTGTATCAAGACACAGGGACTAAACCCCAATTCAACCAGACCCAGAACTGATCCGGAATTAAAACAGGACTACAACAGATAATACGTCTTGCTAAGCAATTAAGGTGTTATGTGAATGTTGAGTATAGCATCATACATTGATTTCTATGTGGTCAAAATGATTCCATGTAAAAGTAGTTGTATTTATTATTTAAAAAAATGTTTTGTTTTGTTTTTTTTTTCCCCATTCACCCCAAAATTCATTATATAATGAAAGAACCCATTTTAGTAAATATTTTAGTAAATGATGGGGGGCCTGATTGTTAACTCATTCACTGCCATTGACGTCTATAGCCGTCAATTGCAGTGAATGAGTCAATGGGTTTAACTCATTCACTGCCAGCCATTGGCAGTGAATGAGTTAAGTACTGGTCAGTACTTCTCCACATCAAAGTGGAGTTCACCAGATCTTCATGGTGAAAACCACTTTGGCATTCCCTTTTTCTGCTCTGCACTCCACCCAGCAGAGTATTTCCCACAGGCGATGTGCTGTTGGCTTGTCATAGTGCTGCATGCAAACAGAATCCTTTGTTCTGTGACTGCTATGAACAAACAGATACCAAATTGAGGCTTTAGTCTGCGTCCAGAGTCATTTTTCATAGGAAAGTCAGACCACAGAATAGTTATAAACTGTGGCTGTAGCTCCTGTGTCTGAAAAGTGAAGTCATTGCATGCACTTCTTTATAATGGCCAGAAGGGGGCATCAACCACCAAGCACCAAGATGGCAATGGGAGTGAAATGCTCAGCTTGTGACATTACAGCAGGGCTTTGCTAACCAATAAGCGATGTCACGGTAAGTATGTCCATCTTTATATACAGTCTATGAAGTTCATAGGCTCACCATTTGCAACAACATCTGTATTAAGAAGCTGAAAATGCATTGTGGTGTTGGTAGTCAGATACTGGAAAATTAAAAATAAAGTCTGAAAGTTCCTGTGTGTAGAACAATCAGTGGGGGGTAAATAGGCAAGTAAAAGCTCTGTCTGCCACAGTTTCCTGTTTGAAAGGGCTGTTGAGCTGTGAGATTGCCAGACATTTTTTGACAATGTGTGATCTTTTTAAATGAGGAAAAAGATCACCAACCATACACACTGTGTAACATGCCTGATTTAGCCAAAACCAGAATATTTGTACTGACTTTTATGACCTTGACTGAGCTGCACCAGCAGTAAGTCGTAAAAAGAAGGGGGTTATTTTTTACTCTGAATTTTGAGAAAGGAAAAAAAGCATATTAGAGAATAGCACTGAAAGTCTGCTGTATAGGTCAAACCACTGAACAAAAATGTTTTATTTCTAAACATCTCATTTCTTGGTAGCTCCAGGCAGGGATGCTGTGCTGTAGCTGAGTCCTTTTGTTCAGAAATCATCCTCTACATAAGCATCAGATTACCTCCCTCATTGAGCCAGATGTAAAACTGATTTCTCTGGTAGTTAAATCACCTCCCATCCACAGGAAGACCAGCGCGGTCTCACTCCATATTTAACCACAGGCTCAAAACTCATCCATTTGAGAAAACACTCACATTACCCTCTCTCGTATGAGTCATCCTCTCTCCCCTAACTGTCTTCATCCCCTTGTTTTAATAAGCTCTTATCTGGAAAAACCACAGTCCACTCTACCCCATGTCTTGGCTCTCTTCTTATACCTGCACTGGTCTTTGTCGCAGTCACTCAGGGGTCAAAATAATATTGTCAGGTGAATGCAGCCCTCTGACCTGATCGCATCCTGCTATTGGTACTTGTAGCTGTGGATGGTGTTGAATTTAATTCTCTTCCTTCATTGTGAGCAATTTTAGCTAAATGTTTCAAAAGCATGGCCAACCGGACTCCTGTCCAGCTGCTGTCCTTAATTTTTTATAGAAGAAAGAATAAAGAAGACAGTATTAAAATTTAATGGGGCTTCAGCTCAGTCTATAATTTACTACATCTAGACATCCTTTTGAAACCATACCTTACCACAACCAGAGAAACTTTATTCTGTTTTTATAGTTTAAAATAATTTATTTATAATGAGGTTTATAATCTTATTTATTAATTAGGGTAAAAGGTTTATGGTTAAGTTAAAGTTGAACTAAAATTGATCCACTGTGTCCTGTTTGACAGTTGTGAAAAAAACGTATTTTCTGCAGACATGCTGGTCGCTCTGTAGTGCTGTAATTCAGTGCTTAAAATTAACATTTATTTTCAGAAAGTATACTTTTCTTAATGATTCAAAGGCCTCGCTAATAAAACAGTATTGGAAATAACTTCAGAATCAGAACCAACTTTGTTGACCAAGTATGTGTAAGCATACAATGAACTAGGCTCTGGCCATTTCTTTGCTCTCAGTGTAGGTAACAGAGACAATATTGACTACATGACATCAACATAATGCAGACAATAACAACACATGTAGCATACTTATGGTAAGGAGTGCAAAGATATTAGAATAAGGGATGGATAACTAGTGACAATATATAGAGTGTATATATATGAGGATTGTCTATTTGTATATTGTTAATATATATTCACACACAAAACAGTGTGTAAAGCACGATTTGGTTCAGGAGCAGGTATGATGGATGTTTTAGTACAGACATTGAGTGTTCATCAGTGGAAAGAAACTGTACAGATGTCTGCTTGTTTTAGTGTACAGTGCTCTGCACCTACCAGAGGGAAGGATTTGGGACAGGTTGTAACCAGGGTTTGAGGCTAACTGCTCGTTTCTTGACTCTGGATTTGAACTAATCCTGAATCGAAGGCAAGTCGGCACCAATGATGTTTTTCTGCCAACCTTACTGTCAGTTGTATTCCTGTTCAGTATCCAAACCATACAGTGATGAATTAGCAGAGAGAAGACTGGATTATTGAAGGGATATCTGAAAGGGTCATGAAGAGATATCTGGACCACATTTAATGATTTGTCAAAGGAGCTTGCAAAGAAAAGCGTCTGGACTTCTTTAAGTTACTTGAAGTTTCACCTCTCATCCGAGAAGCTTCTTCAGTTCTAAGGTCAAATGGTGGAAAGTCCCAGATATAAACCTAGTGGGAGTAACCCCCCACAGAGGGACAAAAGGACCCCTGATGATCTTCTAATCGCCTGAGCCAAGGTGTGAAACTGGGTGTGGGTCCCAATCAGCCAGAGTTTCGGGTGAGTTCATTGTGAAACCTGGCCCCACCTTATCATGCGAATTCCTGAGATCAGATGGCCCAGGATGTGAGTGGGCGTTAAGGCGTCTGGGAAGGGATCTCAAAACTGGATTGTAGATGGCAGAGAGTTGGTGTCGTAAACCCCCGCCTCTGTTCAAAGATGGTCGCTCACAGTGGACATAGATAGCTTCTTTCACTCCTCTTTCAAACCATCTGTCCTCTCTGTCCAAAATGTGAACATTGGCATCCTCGAAAGAGTGTCCTTTATCCTTAAGATGCAGATGGACTGCTGAGTCTTGTCCTGTGGAGGTGGCTCTTCTGTGCTGTGCCATGCGCTTGTGAAGTGGCTGTTTGGTCTCTCCAATGTAGAGGTCTGAGCATTCCTCGCTGCACTGTACAGCATACACCACATTGTTAAGTCTGTGTTTTGGCGTTTTGTCTTTCGGGTGAACCAGTTTTTGTCTGAGCGTGTTGCTGGGTCTGAAATGCACCGGGATGTCATGCTTGGAGAAAACTCTCCTGAGTTTCTCTGATACACCGGCTACATAGGGGATGACAATGTTGTTGCGTCTGTCCTTCTTATCCTCCCTCGCTGGTGTCTGGTCTTCTTTTCTGTGCCTCTTTGCTGACTTTAAGAACGCCCATTTAGGATAGCCGCACGTTTTGAGTGCTTCCTTTACATGTGTGTGTTCCTTCTTTTTTCCTTCAGGCTTAGAGGGAACATGTTCTGCCCGGTGGTGTAGGGTCCTAATTACTCCAAGTTTGTGTTCCAGAGGGTGATGGGAGTCGAACAGGAGGTACTGGTCTGTGTGTGTGGGCTTCCGGTAAACTTCGATGTTGAGTTTGCCGTTCTCTTCAATGTGCATGGCGCAGTCCAGGAAAGGCAAACAGTTGTCCTTTGTGTCTTCCCTGGTGAACTTGATGTTTTTATCCACAGAGTTAATGTGCGAAGTGAAGGATTCCACTTCTTGTGTCTTGATTTTGACCCAGGTGTCGTCTACATATCTGTACCAGTGGCTGGGTACTCTCCCTTTTCCTTTAATGATTTGAACAGAAAAAAGAGGTCAAGCATCGTGTGACCACCAGGTTGCTTGGATGCATTCTCCGAAATTCAGAATTTTTATGGCAGCAGTAATATAGTGACAGCAGAAATTTCCACTAATCTGTCCTCAAAGTTCAATGGTCCTTTATCCAGATGGAAGATCACTGAAGTCTGTAGACTTAATACCCAGAAGACAATCAATGTTTGTATAAAATGGGAAATTGCCTTATAGTAGGTGAACCAGCTGATAAAACAAAGATGATATTCATGGCCATGACTCAGTTTGGTTTGTTGTTGGAGCAAATATTGTTGGTTCAGTCTCTGTTGTAAAATGGAAGCAATGCACTTTACAGTCAGTGAATAATATATTTATAAAGTAGTAGCAGCCAGGTGATCAAATGGACTTTACTGATCATCAGCAGTAACATATTCCAACATATACAACAACATATTGCCAGGAGAGGGCGCTCTAGCAAATTTACCCCCAAGGTCAGACTGAAGTAAATCTGAAACTCTACAGCCTGTTAAATCTTAAAGTTCATCACAGTATAACTAGAAAAAGGCTGAACAAGTATGACTTGTCTGGGTAGTTTGCCAAGAGAGAGCCTCTTCTCTCTAAAAAAAAAAAAAAAAAAAAAAAGCTTGCCAGCACAGCTTAGGTTTTGAAATTTGTATCTAAAATAAACCTCAAGACTTCTGGATAAACGACAAAAAATTGTAGCCATAATACATTCTGTAATCCTTGTTTGTCATGCACTTAAATAAGTTCTCTCTACACCCTCATATTTGTTTCCTTGTGCATCACTTGACTCTTTCTTTACTCTGTTCATACTCAGCTGCTTCTTTGTTCCAGGCCACACTGCCTCGCCCCTCTCTCGAAAAAGAAAAGATTCAGGGTGATGTAATGGCCCAGTCAAAGTTCAGACCTCAACATGACTACAAACCTGGCAAGACCTTTAGAGAGCTGCGCATAAGTGAACAGAAGCAAACTTGTAAAGAAGGAAGAGCCATGTGACACACTGATTTTTACTTTCCACAACACAATGAAACACACCTATTAGCTTTTCATGTATTTTGAAACTGTTTTTTAGACTCTTTTTAAAAAAAAAAAATCTTTAATGCCCTTTGGGTTAGCTTCTGTTGTTTAAATGTGCTGTAGGCTTTGCTCTGATATGTGGTAAGCTAAAAGGAGTTAAAAATGGATACAGATCTACAGTCAATGGTATAAAAAAATATTAAAAAATAAATTAATTCTAATAAGCTAGATACAAGTGATAAATACAAGGATCAGGTCAATCAGTAAAAAAAAAAAGTAAATAAATAAATGTCAGATGGTGAGTTCACTTACAAGGTTGTATTGAGTCAAAGTCACATCTTTCTGAGGATCCATGCATCATAAAATGAGTTTAAAGGTCTGTTGTAGTTTCAGCGTGTTTAAGCTGTTCAGGTCGTTTCTATTGTTTAGATTGAGGAAGTGAATCCAGCCAATAAATGAAAACCTAAAATGTGAGGTGCTAATTCAATTTTTTTTAAAGTATTTCCATGTTTAGGTTTTCTATGATGCACTGTTTCTCTGTAACTCATATGTATTACAAAAAGCAGAACACTCAGTGGAGATCTTTCAAATAATAACGTCCAATAGTTATTATTTTTTTGGCCACACCAAGGAATGAAATCAGTAAGCACATTCCTCCAGTTTGATTCTGAACCTCGGAAGAGGGTCAACAATGTTGTGTCATCAGAAAATATGGCAAAAAGCACTCCAACATTCATCCATGTCTATATTAAAGAGTCGGGGTGAAAGGACACATCCACATAGGGAGCCTGTGGACATCTACAAGTTCGGAGAAAATATGGCCATTTACAGAAATCCTCAGCTCTCAGTCAGTCAAGAAGTCAAGATCTCCAATAGAAGCTGGTGAGGCAATTTAAAATCACATGTCACAACCTATCCTATTAAAAGATATGGCAGCATCGTGTTGAATGCTGATGAAAAGTCTGCAAACAAAAGCGTGAAATGGCCTTGCAGCTTTTCTAAGTGCTTATATAAGTTATTGAGAATAAAAAGTACCTCTCTCTGCGCTGCAGGCAGACTGTAGTGGATCTAGTTTCACATTCACGGTTAAATCATATCTCACATTTTTTTTAATGGTTCACTTTGTTAAAAACTGTTATGTTGCTTGAAGTTGATGGTCTTAAGGAAAGGGGCCAGAGGTGTTTAGCCTCTCGAAGCAGCAGCCAGAGAATATCAAAAATGTTGCCACTTGCCTAAATATTCATGTGTAGATAATGGTTTATAGAGATAACAGCGATATAGAAGATTTAGGGTGGCAGGAATCTGGTTCAATCAATGACATTTGAGAGATATGGTGATAAGCACAGCTTATGAGGACCCACAAATTGGATCTGGCCTCTCTGTTTATGTATTCCCTAAACTTCTCTCGACATCTCTGAATGCTAAGATAACACTCAGAAGAGAGACACTCAGAAACAGTAAAAAAAAATTTTTTTAAATGAAATATTTTGAGAAAATTTCAAAGTAGATTCTGTCTCGGTTGTTCATTAATTTTGGGTTTTGTATTCTTACTTTTCTCTTCTAATTCTGGAATAACAAAAATCTGGACAGAAACTAACAGACCTTTTGATTCCTATATTTGACAGGTTGAGTTTTGTATTCCTTACTCTATTCCTGCTCTAGTTTCTTCTCACTTTTGAGTAATTTGTCACATTGTATTATTTCTTTCAGATTTTTGCATGAAATGGTAAATGAACTGGTTTCCTATATATTGCTTTGCCTACTCTAATTGAGTGAGCAGTTTTTACTACTCACTGATGTGCCATCCAAGTTCTCGCATGAGTGTATTTGAGGCAACTCAGAGTTCAGTATCTCTATAAACCCTGAGCCACAGCCACATACATGCATTAAAGCTCAGTAACAGCTTCTTCAAGTGATTAAGGCCATAGTTTTGATTCCCCTACAGGTGGTTTCTCATATTACCACTCCAATACTCCAGGTATAACATTAAAATAAAAGATGCTTTTCTTCATTTCTTTTTTTTTTTCTCTTTTGTGTTGTTGATAAATAGGCATTTTTCACAGTTCATGAATGATCGCCAAATCATACATACACACTTCTTGTTCCTTGCAGGAGCAAACGTGATGGCAATCGAATACAAACAAACAAAAGTAAAGGCCAAATATGTCCTTATGTCAAAGACACCACAAGCAGACGGGAACAGGTATATGCTTTCATTTCAAAACATCTGTACATCTGTAGGACCATGATTAAAATGTACAGTTTGTAATCTGGATGTCCTATTTGCAAAAACACTTACTAATGGCATTTTCAGTGTACACACTCTGAGTTAGGAGATGCTGCGTGTGTGTGTTGTGCCCTTTAACAGGGGAAATAGTGAGGAGAGGTGAAAGAACGGCGCAGCACGCAGCTCTCACTCTCACTCGTCTGTATTGAGTTTCAGAAGCAATACAACCAAAACAATATTCTTATGGATGCACTCAGTCTCAGGACAACTGTATCCAAACTAAGTCACTATTGTTCGCTGCATTAGCTGATGAGAATACTTTAGATAACATGAACTGTAGCATTAGACAAAAACACATTTTTAACTCGCACATGTTAGCTGACACAGTCACTAACTTTCCACAGCAATGAAATAATACTTTAAGTACTGCATGTCTTTCAGTAGTTAACTTATACAGATAGTAACAGAAAAATCTTCACACAATATGGCGGAGTAATAGCGAAAACTAGCATACGCAGCAACAGAGATTAACTGGAACTTCTCAGCAAAATAGTCTGCAATTCACATCTTCCGCTACAATGAACAATGATAACAATGTAATAATCAACAGTAACACACATTTATACAGATTTGTGCATGACAGTTACCTTAAACAGGGGAAATAGTGAGGAGAGGTGAAAGAACGGCGCAGCACGCAGCTCTCACTCTCACTCGTCTGTATTGAGTGAAGGAGGAAGCGCGCGAACCCACCTACTGGAGCCCTGAGGCATTAACAATGGATCGACGCACAATCCGCCCAGGCAAAACTTTCACTGCTTATCTCCCTCTATATTCCCACTGCATATTCTATTCGAAAACAGTCAAAGCAACAAATAAAACATTAATAAGGGCATCACATGAAATATAAGGAACAGAGATGTACAACTTCAAAACTAATCAAATTTATGATCCACCACATGTGCAGGTTTGTGGAAGATAACTAACACTGGTCGCAGCACTGCATGGTGCAAACAGCAGAGCATGAGTCACCACACCCACTCACTTCTGTGAGCAAACAGTTTGGTGAAATACACCCCTTAACATCTTGACTTCTCGGGGTGAACACACGAAACATGCAGTCTCCCACACTGATCCTGTTTCCTTCAATTATTCCTCCCGGTCTCTCAGCAGGCCATGGCAACGGCTGTGTCCCATTTCAGGGTCTGCACGCTTGAAGTACGCGCACTACGCGTATATATATATATATATATATATATATATATATATATGTATATATATATATATATATATATATATATATATGTATATATATATATGTATATATATATATATATATATATGTATATATGTATGAAGGGGCTACATGAATAGGATGAGGGACCTATGGATTCTTCGATACCCAACATCCACAATGACGGCGAAACAACTAGTAGCTCAGTGTTCCAACATTCGAAAGAAGGGACTGCTCTCACAGCTAGAGATTGACGAGGTACAACACAAATGCTACGGCAAGGAGGAGTCAGGACGCCAGGTCAGGGGGGAGATATCATCACCCCCACCCGAGATTGGGTACATAGCCCCAAGTGCGATAGGAGAAGGATCGTTGAGTGCGAGAGGAACTGACCTGAAAAATAGGATCATGGCCAAGCTTGAAACCTGGATCCCGTGTAGCCGGTTACCAAGATTACGTGAAGTTCCCTCAGAAGGTCTGCTAGATGATGTTAATGCAGCACTACGGGCAATACCTACAACCACGATTACCGACACTAACAAGCTGATCTACAATACGGCAACAGTGATCAGTGAGATGCTTGGCTACAAGTTGAACAGCGACAAGGGGCAGTACCCTCCATGGAGAAGGAGGCTAGAGGGCAAGATCAAAGTAGCACGGAGGGAGGTTAGCCAACTAACGGAGTTGCAGAAAGGTGCGACAAATAAGGTGCCTAAGAAATACAGCAAGCTGTCCATACCTGAGGCCTTGGAAACTGCCAAGCAAAGACTCACAGCCTTGGCCAGCCGCTTGAGGAGGTACACCAGAGAGATAGAAGGCAGGAGAATAAACCAGCTGTTCTCCACAGAACCAGCAAAGGTGTACTCTCAGTGGCAAGGGAACAATAAGAGAACAGCACCACCAAGGCTGGAGACGGAGCAATACTGGAAGAGCATATGGGAGAAGGATGCAACCCATAACGGCAATGCTCAGTGGCTAGAGGATCTGAGGGCTGACCACAGCAACCTCCCTGAACAGGGTCCAGTAACCATCACAGTGGCAGATATCCAAGAAAGGGTCTCCAGTATGAAGAGTTGGACAGCACCAGGGCCCGACATGGTTCACGCCTACTGGCTGAAGAAGCTGACTGCACTCCACGAGCGTCTGGCAGCACAAATGAACCAGCTGCTAGTTAACGAGAGACACCCGGAATGGCTAACTGAAGGCCGGATGGTCCTGATCCCCAAGGACCCCAAGAAGGGACCGGTCCCCTCCAACTACCGACCAATAACCTGCCTCAGTACTACATGGAAGCTCCTGTCAGGCATCATATCGGCTAAGATGAACAGGCACATGGGTCAATACATGAGCGGGACACAGAAAGGAATTGGCAAGAATACCAGAGGCGCAAAACACCAGCTACTGGTAGACAGAACAATCAGCCGAGACTGCAAGACCAGACTGACCAACCTGTGCACTGCCTGGATTGATTACAAGAAGGCCTATGACTCAATGCCCCACAGCTGGATACTGGAATGCCTAGAATTGTACAAGATCAATGGGACCCTAAGAGCCTTCATCAGGAACTCAATGGGGATGTGGCGTACAACACTAGAGGCCAACTCCAAGCCCATAGCACAAGTCACCATCAAGTGCGGGATCTACCAAGGAGATGCTCTGTCCCCACTGCTGTTCTGCATAGGCCTGAACCCCCTCAGTGAGATCATTAACAAGACTGGCTACGGATACCGACTACAGAACGGAGCAGTTGTCAGCCACCTCCTGTACATGGATGACATCAAGCTGTATGCCAAGAGTGAACGAGACATCGATTCACTGATCCACAC